>NW_026291757.1:0-30126 GCF_023091745.1 Budorcas taxicolor
AAAGAATCATACTCCGAAACTAAACGAAGTCAACATCAAGTGACGGTGTGGATTAAGTACGTTCATTGCTTCATCCCCAAAGGGTCAAACAACACGGATTTGTAAGAAATTTGATCACTTTATATCTATTAAAGTCTTTACTTACTTGTTATTGGTAAGAATGAAGTACGAGTAATCATACTATCATCAAGGCAACTAAAATCATTAAACTAAACCTTTTTTTGGCAATAAATCAAACAATAATCATTAAAATTCCAAATCCGAGAAACGTCCTTTTTTGTGGGTGGTTGGGTGGGGGGTCAAATAGTTAACTAAATTCAAATGAAGCGAAGTTACAAAGAATTAATGTTAAAGTAAAGTAATTTATGATCGTATATATTGATTTTAAAATTTTAATTTATTTATGTGAGATAATTGAGTTTTTTAATACTCCTTCATTTAAAATAAAATGAATCATACGTAGATGAATAATATAGGATTAATATCAAGTTTTGATACTATATAAAATTAACATGTGTACTAATTTTGAATGTCCTAATTTATTATCCATGTCAATCAAGAGAAAGACCGTCAATTTTTAGAACAATTCAGCCAACTATTTTATTTGTTTTTCAGCAAAAAAAAAAAAATAAAACCTTCTTTATTTTAAATCTTATTTACGAGAAAGAAATTAAGTACGTCCTGGTAGTGGAGTAAAGTCGCTCTTACTAAATTACAGATTTGACACCCTACAAAATATCACTTTTAACTGACCTAAAACATACATGAGGGTGCCAGTTGATGATCGAAATATGTAAGCTAAGTTCCGACTTAATTCTTGAACTTATACTTTTGTTCGACCAAAAGAGCAAAAAAAAAAAAAAAAAAAAATTTATTCTTCTCATGTCCACTGGCACAAAATTCTAGGGACAAAATCTTAGTGTTGTTCTTTTGTAGCTTCCTCTGTCGCTGTCGGACAAGCAGTTTCTGCGTAAGTTGGGTTTGGAACTACACACATTCATGACTCGACAAACGACATTTTTAACTCAAACAAACGTATCCTTGAAGAAATCTATAAATTGCAATGGTCCAAACCCATGCAAGAGGCCACAGCATTTCCCAATCATAAGATTCTTTCTTTGTGCCCATATCGGAATCATGTCGGAGTATACACAGTCTGAATATAGTATCCCCGTTGCTGAAGGCAACAAGACTCTATATGATGATCAAAGTGAGTCTTCTGCTTTGACAATGTGAGACGTTATAAGCTGGTTATTCCCAGTATAATAAGATTATTATAATCTTATAAATTACTCGTACATTTTAAAATGTTACATATAACCTCTTACCATAATTGGTCCTTTTCAAGCTAGTGGCTCGTGTAGCTTACGTGATAATTTTGCGCTTTTGGTCATTGGACATGCGACCATAATTAAAGGTTATGTTTACATTTATGTATACATAGTCGTCCCTCTATGATTTGAATATGGTCTCCTAGTTTACATTTCTTATTGTTATCCTTGGTGTCACTGTTACTATAGCTGTCTGGGTATTTTAGATTTGGGATTTTTTTATCATTTGGCTGTTCGTTTTGCTCAACATTCATATAAGATGGACCCATATATGGGAGTGTGGCAAAATTAGCAACCACATAAAAGCCTTACTCTTAGGGTATGTTTAATGAGAGAGACTATTTATAAAAATTTATTATTTTTAATTATTTTAAAGACTTAAATTTTTAAATTTAGAGCTAAAATAAATAAAATTTATCACTTTTATTAATTTTTATACTAAAATAGAAATTCAATTATTTTTTAACTCTCTAAATTTAAAGTCAAAAAAATAAATTAAATCTCTATTTTAATATAAAAATTAATAAAAGTTATAAACCTTATCTATTTTTACTCTAAATTTAAATATTTAATATCTAAAATAATTAAAAATAATAAATTTTTATGAATAATTCCACGTACCTCATATTAGATGTTGTTCTGACTTGCTTGTCTTGTCAGGAATATTGGATTACATGGTCCTCAATCAAACGTTTACAGCTAAAGTTCCAGGACAATCTTGGTCCAGTGTATACTGGAAAACCCATTCAAGGAGAGCATGGAAGCTTACAAGTAGCTTTAATTGATGGTGTCTCTGGAGATGTTGCCAAATCTTGTCCCGAGGCTTCGGCAAAGTTGGAACTTGTTCTACTTGACAACAGTTTCAATTTCACAGATGATGAAGATTGGACCTCTGAAGATTTCAACACCAAAATTGTTGGTGGAAGAGATGGGAAAAGTTCACTGTTTAAGAAAGATTCCTATCCATATGTTCATCTGAAATAGGGCGTTGGCTCTGTAAATGGTGTTTCCTTCAAACACACTAGAAAATGGTTTAAAAAATCTGAGTACAGGTTAGGGGCCAGAATTGTGGATCTATCTGATGGAATAAGGATCAAGGAAGCAAAGACAGAGCCCTTTCTTGCCAAAGATCAACGTGGGAGTGAGTACTTCTTGCTTCAGTTTTCGTTCTTTCAGTATTATTCATAAACTACATATTAATCTTAGTTGTAAGTAACTTGGCATAAAGGTAAAATTCTCGTCGTCTTACCTAGAAATCTCAGGTTCAGGTCATTGAAATAGCGTTTTACAAAATGCAAAGAAGGCTACGTACAGTAGACTCCAAAATAGATCTGATCCTTGTCAGACGCTGCACGTAGTGTGAACTTTGATCACGAGTTCAAGTTGTGGAGATAGTTTCTTGCAAAACGCAAGGTAAAGCTATGTATAATAGACTTTAAAGTAGATCTGATCCTTCTCGGACCTGCACACAGCGGGAGCTTCGATCATGAGTTCAGTTATGGAGATAGTTTCTTGCTAAACATAAGGTAAAGCTATGTATAATATACCAAAAGTTCGATTAGCCCTTTCTCAGACCTGCATATAGCGGGACCTTCATGTCTCGGGTTGCCCTTTTGATTGATCTAAGTTATTAGTTAGGATTATCATATATTGATTTATATTCATGAGGTTTCAGGTTTACCATCATGTCTGTGGAGCTTTACAAGTGCTGCATACGATACATGCCCCTAAATTACATATTAGCAATAAGGGAAACTATATCAACCCCTCAGCTCCTTTTGTTTAGCTCCTTATGCTATTGCGATTCTGTAGGTTTTAGGTAAAAAGGTATGGATATAGAAGGTCAACTTCAATCATTGAAAGTGTACATATTAGCAATAAGGGAAACTATATCAACCCCTCAGCTCCTTTTGTTTGGCTCCTTATGCTATTGCGATTCTGTAGGTTTTCGGTAAAAAGGTATGGATATAGAAGTCAACTTCAATCATTGAAAGTGTTTTTATAGTTCAATCATCAAAATTTTATCATATCACGGATAATTGGGTCGGAATCCATGTGATGGTTCATGCCGATCTGATTCATGTCCTGTCATCATCACTCCATCCTACATCGTCTTTGATAGCTAACACACGGCTTTCTTCATAACAGTGTTTGATTCAGTCTAGAGTTCATCAAAAAATCGGTGTTATTCAAATGTATTTCCTTACCAACTCTAACATAGTTTGAGCTTTCCAAAAGTTGTGAGTTAATTCTGAGTCAAGATTGTTATATTCCTCGTAAATGTTATCAATTCAGAGAAGATTTCTGTTTGCTCAATCAGTCGATAACTTTCTCCTTTTTCACCACCAAAGAGAAGGTATATATTCTTCTTGTCTATTGCCATATATTTCTCTTCTCAATCGACTAACAAGTTCTGGACCTAAGGCCTCTTGTCCTGTCCTGTTTGGTCTAGGAATATTATTGGCCTGGCTGGCCATTTGGGTTGGGCTTTCTCACACAAGTGGGTCTCATATGATGTGGATTTCATGGTTCGACTGGCTGGACCCAATACTTTTCCCTGTCTTAGATTGATTACAGAGTCAATTTGGAAAGGGTTCTGTCAAGGTTTTACTATTTTGCTTGCTGTAGTTGAATAAGGGCAGTTCGACTATTCCTTCTAATGAAGATGAGATCAAAGCAAACAACAACAGTTTTGCTGAATTAGCTAATTGGTTACCTAATTAAGATTTGAGTTACTGGATATCTATGATTGTTTTACATAAAAAAATCATAAACTCCAAGATTACTATATAAGATCCCGAACTATTTTAGGATGCACCTATGATGAGCTAAGCCTTGGTCCTGTCTCGCCCATCTGTGTGTAAGGACAACTTCACTAGAATGGTATCCGCGAAGATCAATTTAACATGTATAACTGACTAACATTTCATATGGTAGTTTAAGAGAATATATATGGATGCATCCCAGGGTGGACTCAATAGCTCCCCAACTGTCCCCATTGAAGTATTTAGAATTTATAAGTCTTTTTAGCCTAAAAAATAAGTTAGTAAAGAAAAAATATTATTCATATGATTGTTGAATTTTATGTTATAGCCTCCACTAGAAGAGAATTTTAGATCAGTCCCTGGATGCATCATTCTACTTGATTTAGCAATCTCAATGATGTCTGCATGCACAGCTACAAGATTTTATTCATATGTTCATAACAGAAAATAAAATTCCAATTTGGAAAAGATGTCTGGGCAAGTGTTGATGTGGACAGCACTGGTATTTGCTTTAGATTGCAGACATAAAGTTGTTTCTTGTCATCAAATTAATGGAACATTGAAGATGTCTGTGCCTTTTCGTCAAATTAATGGAACATTGAAGATGTCTGTGCCCTACAGAATATGCGTGGAAACTGATAATGGTAGTTCATGGCCAGACATCTGAACTTCTTAACATACGTAGCGCAGGATTTTTTTCCCAATTATAAGTTCTCTTGAACTTCTTTGTATATCTCTAACTATTCGACAGTTATACTTCAGATTTTATAGATTTTTTGGTCTCGTTTCTCTGCCAGCTCGATTCTCTTACTATTCTGAATAGCAGACAAACTGTAAATTTTCTTTGGTGTCTTGTTATACATAGCCATGAAATTTTCATCATGTTCACTAATGACTTTTAGTTGCTTATCTTTCTGTTGCAGCCAAAAACGATACACAGATAAGTGATCTAGGGGCACGTATAATGAGTTTTAAGTTGTTCTTCCAAGTAACAATGTGAAGGATACTTCAGCATGTGCTCTTTATTCTGTCCTTTCTTTCTGTTTTGCAGTTAAGAAGGGGCACAAACTCCTAGTTCTAAAGGATCATATATGGAAACTCAAAGGAATGGCAAAAAGGGTCGTCTTCATAAGCTACTAGCAGAAATGAGATTACAACAGTTGAGAAGTTCCTAATCGAATTCTATATAGATCATGAAAGGCTGCAGCAAGTAAGATTTTACTGCCTTCTTGTATATTCACTTGAAAATAAACTTTTTAATGGTAAGCTCACCTTATTTATGTTTCATTTTGAAACAGCTCAATTTTCAGTATATTTCCTTCTAATTATGCTTGGTTTTGGCAACTTGGATTTGGGCTTTAGGATTACAATGGCAATTTAACAGATATGCGCATTGGAGTTTAATTTCTTCAAATTTCCTTTATTCTTTATGTGCTTCATTGGTGGTAGCAGGGAGAGAAAAGGAAGCTAGGTACGATATGGACCTAAAAAGAATCTGTCACCCGGTTAGAAGGAAATATTTTCTCTAGATTCCCCAGATAAGTTGATGGATACTGTTCATCAACAATGTTGAAATTGTCGGGTGGAAGTATATTATTGGTTGTCTGGGTGAATTTTCTCCATATACTAAAAATGAACTTTAGGATGACTTAGTTTTCTCATCTTATTATATTATATGTCAAAAACTGTTGTACTATAATTACATTATCGTGAGCAGATAAATACCTATGTGTCTTATGATTGAATGTCTATTATCATGGTAATCCCGATGTCACAAATGGTTACATTATGATTACTTTTTGCAGAGCAGCAACGCGTCTTTCTTGTGATTGAATATCTTTTTTATCATGTTAATCCAGATGTGCAGGTCAAGGATGTTCCTACTTCAGTAAGATTACAGTTTTCTTCTTTTGCTTTCATATTAATCATCTTTATGTACAGAACATAAAGATGCCTATATATGTCTTCTGATTGAATGTCCTTTGCAATGGTAATCCAGACGTCCAGTCCTGGATGGATTCATCTCCTGAACAACTCACACTAGGCAACCATCTATCTTGCGCTTACTTATGCATAGCTCTGTTCATGATATATTTCATGCTCTCAATATAGAAGCGCATTCCGGAAACTGGGAAGCAACTGAAATCAGCAACATTTAAGCCATTGATCTTAGATAGTGTAGCTATCAATGGTGTTGTATAGTTTGTGGTACAAAGATGAAATATTAGAATATTTGGCTGATTAACTAAAGCCACTCATGTCTTCTTTAAAAAACGAAGATTCTGATCTCTTTGTAATCTGACCTTAAAAATCACCTGTTTGCATATATTGACAGATTTTTGAAGCAAGCAAATCTGGTAGAAAGTGGAAAGACACCATCAATCATGCACTGACATGTAAACTTGACGGAATGAAGAATTTGTACTTCTCTAGTTTGGAGCAACAAGATGGCGTGGTGTTTAATGATGTGGGCAAATTGATCGGGCTTTGTCAGCAGGGGCAGTATGTGCCTGTTGAAGAGATCTCTGCATCAGACAAGGTAAATGACTTACTAAGAAAATGCAAATCCTCCAGTGAGAAGGAAATTCTGGTTAATTACAGCACATAGTTGTGCAATATCACGTTCTAACACGCTATTGTTTATTGATTCAAAAGTCTTTTCCTCTATGTCTTGCAGCTTCAACTTCAATTGATAGGAATACAACAGACAAGAGTGACTGATAATAGAAAATATTATATTTTGTTTAAATATTTCTTCTTTATCAACTTTTGTTAGGTTATGATTCTAAGAGTAGTGTTTTCTTTTCTCAACACACAATGAAAAAGTGAAGTTATTCTTTATCACCTTATATGTAGTTAATATTTTGGTTAAAAAATTGTTTGATTATGCAGAATGCAATCATTCCATCTGAACCAGTGAAAGTAGATGGCTCTAATGGATGGAACTCTCACACAAGTGTGACAAATGAGAACCTGGGCACAGGGTTTAGTACATCTTCGCAAGTTTCCATTTCACAGAGTCATTATATGGCTGATGCAAGTACTTCAAATCACTACAGCAAGCATATAATGGGCAACTCAGATCACACCAGTAGCCAGTCTTGGTGTTTCCTATGGAATTTCCCACCATCCCCGGGCTCTCTTTTAGAGTGGCAATGTTATCAGAACTGGAACACTGAAGATGATGGAAACAATGACGGATATGGTCCATGGCCACATGTTAAACCAAATGCTGCAAATAACTTGCAAAGCTTTCTTGCTGCTTCCAGTGGCAAGGCCAGGAAGTGGTGGAAAATGGTATCTCCTGTATTTAAATTGTTGTTCCACAAGAAGAAAAGTTTTTGTTTAGAAGATGCTCCGATGGCGAAAAGGTGCAAGTTCTGCTAGCAACTCATGGTCTCTTCTGATCTATATACATTGCAAATCTAGTGCGAGTGTCGTGCTTTCAAAGATGGGAGCTGTTAGAACTAGTTGGCTTCCAGCATGGTTAGAATTTATAACATGTGTAGTTTTTTCAGAATTGTTCATAGTATATAAAGGCCTGGCACAGTTGGTGGCAAAGGCGGTTTTAGAATTATTACTTGTGGAGGTTAAATCGGGATTAACACGAGAAACATGTACTATTTCTATTATGTCAAAAGTGGCAAATCAAGCAGAAATTGGCAAGTTGTTATCCAGAAATCAAGGCTTGGCTTGTTGATATTCAGATGATTTTTTTTTTTTTTTTGCTTTTGTATTATGGCAATGTAAAATACTCCAATATTGAATAAAAGATAGATATATGTTCTCAATAATTTTCAAGGCCCTTTTTCTTTTTCGAGATCAAAGCAGCAGTTTAGAGATTTTTATGCAAACTTATTATCGGCCAACTATAGCAGTGAATTGTAAACGGTAATTTATTAATTAGTATTACGGGTTTAAATAATAACTCATATTAACTATTAACTATTTTGTTTGAGTGAATTTTAAGTCTAAAACAATTATTATTAAACTTGTAATACTAGTCCAGTTTGTAAGCTAATATTCTCTTGATTGTGCATCAGGATATGATTAAACACTATTATCACTTAAGGGGCACAATTCTGTGTCACATAATGGTGAAAGTAGGGGCGGAGGGAGGGGGGAGGGGGGCAACCTCCAAAAAAAAAATTGAATGGATTTTTTTATAAAACCAAAAAAGTTACAAAAGCTTTCAAATGCATGGAGTTAGCTTGATAGTTAAGTAATATCATTATGTTGATGGTGTGTGTTCAAGTCACTACAATTATATTTTATTTTTTGCCAGTTTTTTGTATGTGTGTATCTATTAGATTTAAATAGATATATATAATTTTCAACTTTGAGCTGTTTACTGCTTGTTTTGATATATATATATATATATATATATAACTTTGAGGTGTTTAGTACATTTGTAATTTGCGTGGAGAATGTAATGGGGCTACAAGCTTGGTTTCGATTATTTGAATTTCAATTGAATATTATACTCCTTAGGTCTTCTCTAAACTCTTTTTTTATAGAATTATTATAATATTTTCTCTTATGATACATCCAAAATGTAAATAAATTGATATTCAAAAATATACTTATTTTGCTTACAAAATCTTTATAAAATCTTTAAAAGCACCTTAATATCAAACCATAATCAAATTTTCTTTAATAATATTGTAAAAAAAAAAACTAATTATAAAAATTGAGTCTCTTTTCTACTAACCCAAAAAATACGATATAAATTTTTTTTTCGGCCCTCCAAACATTAGATTTCTGACTCTGTCTTTAAGTGAAAGATATTTTAATTCACATATTAATTTTTTAGACTAGTAAATTTGATATTAGAACATCATATTGAGCTTTTTGTCAATAATTATATGATATTAACGTGGTTGGCTGATATTAAAACTTGCGGCTAATGCATCTTATGTTAGCCCAATAATTGTACTCGTCAAAAGAAAATTTAGCCCCAAATGTCCCCAAAGTTTCATTAACTAGCTCTTCGAAAATACTATTCCTATGGATTTTGGTTTTGGCCTAATAAATACGGATTTGAATTATCTCATATTAAATAATACTCTCAAAAAAATTTAACGATAGTAAATTATTCATACATTAATCTGGATAGTTCCTAACTTTCAATGTCAGATTCTTGAATAGTATCAGATCCATACCTGTGTGACACCCATACTTCCTCTAAGCCTAACGTTCAGCCCGATCGATTGAATATTTTTGGAAAAATTTCACAAATAGTCTCCACAGTTTATATTATCTTTTAATGTCGTCCTTATTATTTTTTAACACAATGGTTTTGTCACCCCTCAGCCCCCTCCATCTCCATTTGGTGACATAAACTATCTCTCGAGCCATGTTTTCTTATAGTGTGTATATTTTTGCTATACTATCGTTGATCTCAAATTTTTACCCTGTTTAACAAGATTTTGCTAAACTACCTTCATTTTTTTTTTTTGAGGTGCTCAATGTACTATTTCTAATTTTATTTTTCTTTTATCTATAGTGAATTCCTTATATTGGTCAAAGAATTTTATTCTCTCATGCATGCTTTATTTGCTTAAGATTGATGTTGATATAAGTTTTATTATCTTGCTTAATCTATTGTTGTTTCCAAATATGCTAGTTGTTATTATGATCTCTTCTTAATTTATACTTTCTAACTTTCTTGAAAGGATAATTTGCAACTAACATTGTATATATCTAATTTAATAATTTTATTTACAATATGTTTTTAATATACATTGGGATTAACTTATACATGTGCACAAACCAGTCTTAACTAATATGTGAATAAAGTCTACGTGGGAAAACATCGAGTTAGTCAACAAAAGCATATAGGAAATTTCCTCAGGGCATGTTCACACATTATAGTGGAACCAATTTGTCGAACACAAATTTTTTTTTTTTTTGGTTAGTAGTCGAACCACATTAACGTGTAGCAAATGCATGAAATAATATTTTGTCATTGTTGTTTATGTGTGTAAATAATATACATACATGAGCTTGGTACCCACTTTTTACCTTTTTACACCGCGAGGGTAGAACTTATAGTAGAGTGCTAATTACGCAAACATGAAGCTAACTTGTAGCTGCATGATGATAATATTGGATTTAATTAATATCACAAGTTTAAATAGAAATTTAAACTAAAAGATTTTTAGTAACTATAAAATGGTGTTTTGTTGTTATTTAGATATTTATATTAAATTGCGTCAAAATAACAAATTCAATATTTCTTTTATTTTCAAATTATACTTACAATATAGCACAAATACTATTATAATTTTACTCGATAAGATTCTAGGTCCAATATCATTTCAAGATAGCATTACATCATTTTTATTTAACATTTGCTTCCACTTTATTTGATCTCTTACAAGATAGTATTTAATTTTCCTTCATATGTCAAATTTATTTTTTTCAAGGTAATTCTTAATCCCACTTTTCCCTTTTGCCTTTTTCTTATTATCACTTTCCTTTCCTTCAATATGTTCTCTTCCTTTTTCTTCTTTTTTCTTCTTGAGTTGACTTTTCATTCCTTTCTTCTTTTCCTTTCTCCCTCCAATTACATAGTTGACGTTTGACCAAATAAATAAAAAAACTACATACGACTACACCCACACACGCGGCTTTGCACACGCTGCACGTACCCAACAATGCGAGAGATCAAAAATTGATTTTTGTAGGCAATATTTTTTTATACCCCTATTAAGTGCGAATAGTAATAAATTGATAAATTATTAAGAAATGATTTATTAGCATTTTAACGCATTCGATTTAAATACGTGATCGAAATGTATCGAAAGTGATGCAGGTACATTTAAATAGATATTGAGTTCAATAAATAAGTTTTATTTGAAAATTACGAATCGGTTTTGGATCACTTTGGAATAAAATTGTATCGATTAGAAAAGAGTTATGTGGTAAAGTATATATGGATGGAAAGTTCTACAACTCTAGTTTCTAACGCTTCAAACAGTTCACGAATTTGAGTTATCTAGCATAAGTTATGATTATTTTAGCAAAATGTGTCAGAACTGCTTCAAAGACGCGAAAATGCAACTTTGATGTTATTTTTGTGTCGATATGATCTATTTAGTTCTGATTGGATTTATTGGTCAAGCTTAATGAAATTGTGCACATGTTAATGGTCTTTTAGCATAAAATAGAGTATTTTAGTAGACAATTAGTACACAAGTTAATTTAAGTTAGCAATTGGAATAAGGTGGCATAATTAGAACCTTCTACATAAGCTATACAAAAATAATATAACCAAACAAAATAAAAGAAAAGGAAGAGAAGAGAGAGGGGTCGGCCAAAGAGGAAAGAAAAGGGGAGAGAGAGAGAAATGTTAGGGCAAGAGAAGAAGAAGAAGAATAAGAAGAAGAAGAAGAAGAAGAAGAAGAAGAAGAAGAAGAAGAAGAAGAAGAAGAAGAAGAAGAAAGGATGAAATCTTGCATTTTGGCTCAAAATTCTTGCTTTACTTTGCATTTTCTACAATTTTAAGGTGAGGGTTCATATATTTCTTGCATTTAAGGTAGGTTTGGAAATGGTAAGCTTATGTTTATGTTATAAAATGTTGGGCTATGAATTCACATGATATGTTGTTTATTATGAAGTAAATGTAAGGTATATGTCTAGAATGTTGTTAAAAGTTGGAGACTTTATGTGAGTATTGTTGTTTGATATATAATATGTAGATTAAGTATTTAATAAAATACTTAAAAGAGTGTTCTTAACTTGAATATAAAGTATACATTATAGGTATATAAGCCTTATGAGTGATTTAATAACTTGGAGACAAAAATTGGAGTTTTATGAAATGTTGGATTGCTGGAAAATTTTCCACAAAAGGGGTTTTGTTAATTTTTTGAGATTTTAATGCTTAAATTGCTCCCTAAATGCTTGTATATGTATATATATATATATATATATATATATATATATATATATATATATATATGTTTATAACTTAATCTTATGACTTAGGTGCAATTTAGGAGAAATTTAGAGTGATTTTTGTGACTTTTTCAGACTTTCCAGCAAATGTACATTTGGTGTATCTAGCGTATTAAACTTGTATTAAACTTGGTTTTTCTAAAGTTTTGCACTTATAATGTATTATAGTTGGTATATATAACGGTTGTGCAAAGATTGGGCATTTGTATAGCTTTAAAAGATGGTGAACTAGTGGTCATATGCTAGATGAATAATGATTAGGTATAGGTAGTTTGAATGATTGGTGGTAATAAGTATTTGTTGGGAGAAAATGTTCAAGTGAAATGAATGTTAGATGAATAATGGTTGCTTGATGGAATTAAAGTCTAGATAGTGTAAATGTAAAAGGGAAATAAAGGCTGAAGTGAAAGAAAAAGTGATTTGATATTATGGTTGAAATATTTGTATGTATATGTAAGTGAAATAAGGACATGTCATGTAAAATGAATTTATGCTATAACCAAAGATTTACATAATGCATGCATGTGTACTTGTCATTGAAAGTTATTAACGAGTATAAATGTTGCATAAATGGTATGATGACCTACTTTGTCATCTACCAAATGTGTTATTAAAGCGTTTATTGGTTTTCAATGTAAAAGTGTGTTATTAAAGTGTTATTGTTTGTTAATGTGATTGAGGGGCAACGTACTTTGTTGTCCCCTCGTTTAAAGTGCATTTAATGAATGTGTGAATGATTGATTGAATGTTATTGAAAGGTTGTAACCTTTTATCAAGGCATGGTAGTATTGTGTCTCCACTGGGCGAGAACGGGCTTGTCAGTGGTTGGTTACGTGACCTCGCCGATCTATTCCCTCACTTGGTCGGTGAAGACCTTGGAGTGTTGGCTCGTAGGATTTTGGAGTACATCCGGAGTACACCCACCGGTGTTATAAGGGGATAATCGACATCGCCAATGCATTGGAGCAAAGGAAGCGGGAGTGATAAGGTGGAATGAAAACGGTATCCTTTTCGTGAGTGGTTTTAAAGCTTTATTGTTACTTATTGAAGTGTTGTATGTTTTCTTATAATGTTTAATGCATATATGTTCCTATCAATTTTAAATTACTTGCATATCTCATGCTTTCCATGTCATGGCATTCATGCATCACGAAAAGGTTTTCCAAAGTCTCTCGTGTTCCCCCTTCACTGAGCTTTATAGCTCACCCTTCTCATTTTACAAATGTTTTCAGGTGAACTCTTGGGATTCAGAGATTAGTGTCGTCGAGAAGATTTTGAGAGATCTTTTGGGTTTGTATAGCTAGTTTAAATTGTGAAATCTCTTGTAATAGAAAATTGTTATAAAGAGTTATTGTAATGGACTCTTGAATTATATTGAATGTAATGGAAGGATGTTAGTTGTTGTGATGTATTATTTTATGGGAATTAGTGAGTGGGCTATTGTATTGTGCCTTAGCGGACTTAAGAGGAATAATCTTTTTAAGCTTGTGGCATCACAATCCCTTTAATGTTTTGTGAATTTGTGACTACTCTATGGTATCAGAGACTTTATTGTTAGGGGGTCGTGACAGGTGGTATCAGAGCTTAAGTTTATAATCCTTAGGGATAGATTTGAATTATGGCCTTCCAGAATGGTGTTTAAAAAATTACCTTTTGTGCATAAGTTTTGATAATGAACCTTGGATTGAGAGCTACGGGATATAGTTATGTGGATTGAAGTTTGGCTACAATGGTTATATGTACTAGTTGGATTGCTTCTTGAATTGAAATTATAGGTTCCTTAATTGATGAGTTTTCAGTATGAATAGCTAGCCTCTAACTACTTGATTCTGCGTGGATGATTCTAGTATTTATATATCGGGAAGATAACTTTGGAATGATTGTATGATTGCTCAGATTCTCTAGATCTCCTTAGTGTCTTATTATAGTGAGAGAGATAGATTATAAGATTTGATTTAATGATATGTAAGTGTATAAGTTGGATTGTCCTAGTATACCACTCTTTCTCTTCTGAATCTTTAATTATTTGTATTGTGCTTTTGTTGGCTTCGTTATTGTCCCTTGATATTTGTATTGGCTACATTCATCTATTGTGAAAGTATTTATCGAGTGATCGTCGCTTCCTTCATTGTCCTACTATCACCTTAACTCCTCAATTTATCGGCCTTCTTTGGACAACTGATTTGTGACTTTTACTTGATTTCTCTTCATTCGTAATCACTTGTAATTTCATTCTTTAATTGATGTACTTAGTCCTTGTTGGCATCGTTATCCTCTTTTGATGATAGCTTCATGTGTCCGTTATTGAAGTATTTATTCCTTCTATAATTGTTGTTTCACTTATTCGATTGATTCTAAAGGCTTCACTATTCCCCTTCATTCCATTGTTGCTTGTTGAAGACAATTTGAATTTTCCTGGTACATTATTTGTTCTCCTTTTAAAGTTCTATCTATTGGAATAATTGATTCTATACTTGTTGTCATTGTTTCCATTCTTTGATACTCGCCCTGGCTTCATCTGTTGGTTTTGTTCATTCATTGTTAAAGCATTCATTCCTTCTGCAATTGTTATTTCTTTTATTGGCGTTGGTTGTATGTGGTAATTGTTAATGACTTCACTGACGTTATTATTCATATCTATTCGATCATCATCTATGTAAAGTGAATTAAACTTCCTTAACATATCATTCTTCCTATTCTAATTCTACTAATTCATTGAACTCATTGATTCACTTATCTGAATTTCTATTATTTGGACTGGTGGATTTTACATTCATTGTTATTGTTTCTAATCCATGACATTTATACTTGACTCTTATATCATTTATTTTGAGATCTCACATTTGTTCCACGTCTCGAATTATTGATTTCTTACGTTGATTGTTGATATCTTTTTACCTAGCATCTCGATTTCCCTACATTCACCTAGTTTCTTGAATAATTGATTATTGGCCTTACTCGGTCCTCTTTATCTTTGTTCATTTTAATTCCCCGTGAGCCGTAAAGATTTTGGATTCTTAATTGGACTACTTACTCTATTAAAGATATTGTTGTAATGTTGTTAACGGGATTACTATTATTATTACTCGAGATTACCTTCGATGGGATATTATATTCAGAGTTACATTTGCAGTGTTTAGAAGACCCTATTGATAGGAAGTATTGATTCTTCTAGGGATAGAAATCATGTTTCATATGATGAGAATGTCAATTGGTGTTTGAAGTTCTAATTGTCTTAGAATGAGTGAATTTCAAAGACGGAATTCTTATAAAGGGGAAGGATGTAATACCCTTATCATGTGCGAATTGGGATAAATTGATAAATTATTAAAAAATTATCTATTAGCATTTTAACGCGAAGTTAAATACGTGATCAAAATGTATCGAAAGTGAAGCTAGGACATTTAAAATGGATATCTAGTTCAAGTAAATAAGTTTTACTCGGAAGTTACGAATCGATTTTAGGCCAATTTTGGAATCAAAACTGTATCGATTGAAAAAGAGTTAGGTGGTAAAGTATATATGGATGGAAAGTTCTACGACTCTAATTTCTAACGCTTTAAACGGTTTGCGAATTGCAGTTCTCGAGAATAGTTATGATCGTTTTAGCAAAATGTGTCAGAACTGCCTCAAAGACGCGAAAATGCAACTTTGATGTTATTTTTGTCTCGATATGATCTATTTAGCTCTAATTGGATCTATTGGTCAAGTTTAATTAAAATTGTGCACATATTAGTAGTCTTTTAGCATAAAATAGAGCATTTTAGAATACAATTAGTACACACGTTAATTTAAATTAGCAATTTAATAAGTGACATAATTAGAGCCTTCTACATAATATAACCAAACAAAATAAAAGAAAAGGAAGAGAAGAGGGGTCGGCCAAAGAGGAAAGAAAAGGGGAGAGAGGGAGAGAGAGAAGTTAGGGCAATAGGAAAAAGAGAAGAAGAAGAAAGGATGAAATCTTGCATTTTGGCTCGAAATTCTTACTCTACTTTGCATTTTCTACAATTTTAAGGTGAGGGGCTCATGTATTTCTTGCATTTAAGGTAGATTTGGAAGTGGTAAACTTATGTTTATGCTATGAAATGTTAAATTGGGTCATGAATTTACATGCTAGGTTGTTTATTATGAAGTAAATGTGAGGCATATGTGTAGAATATTGTTAAAAGTTTGAGACTTTATGTGAGTGTTGTTGTTTGATATAATTGTATAATATGTAGATTAAGTGTTTGATAAAATGCTTAAAAGAGTGTTCTTAGCTTGAATATAAAGTGTACACTATAGGTATATAAGCCTTATGAGTGATTTCATAGCTTGGAGACAAGGATTGGTGGAGTTTTATGAAATGTTGGATTGCTGAAAAATTTTCCACAAAAGGGGTATTGTTAGTTTTTTAAGATTTTAATACTTAAATTGTTCTCTAAATGTTTGTATGTGTATATATATATATATATATATATATATATATATATATTTATAACTTAATTGTTGTCCCTTAATTAAACCTAAGAGGGGATGAATTAGGTTATATAAGCAATACTGCTACTTTTTCGATTAGGCAATATACTAGCAATGATCAATCAAAAATAATCTTAAACAATTATGCACTCTACCAATATAAAGTATAAGTGAGGTAAAATATCAAACACTTAGTGTGCATAAATTAATGCTAAGAGAGAGTTGAGAGAAAGAGATTGCAAATCGTGATTTAGCGTTGTTCGGCCCCGGCCTAAATCCACGACCTAAGCTCCCCGCTTAGGATTTCAACAATCTTCACTATTGTGACTTTTCAAATGTTGGTGAGTCCACAAACTAACTACAACCGTAGTTCAAGCTTTTACAATAAAAAATTTTCTTTTCAATAAAAAGCTTTAACCCCAACACCTTTGACAAGGAAGTCCTTCATTTCAAAGTGTTTAACTCTCTCTTTTGATAAGTGTTTGAGAAAACAATAAAAGTCATCTTTTAGGGTAGATAAATACAATGAATATTTCTCTCAATATTGCTCACAAATTCTTGCTCTAGTATAGCCCAATTATGATTCAAAGATGAATATGATGTTAGAAATCAAGAGTAACTGCTTTGAATCAATACTTTGGAAGAGAGCTGTTGAGAGACATTAATAGAGGCTAAGAGGTGTGCAATTAATGCCTTGTAACATTCACAAATGACTCTATTTTTAAAACAACGTTTTGGCTTGATCGGTCGATGTCACGACCCCAAATTTTTCGATCACTAACATAGTCTCTGATACCATAATAAAACCACAAACATTCCTGGGATCGTGATACCACGTGCTTAAGAAGATCGCTCCCCCTAAGTCCGCTAAGGCACAATTACAATAGCCCGAGTACTATTATGATAATTCAAAATTTTAAGACTATTAAATAATTATTTTCCAATTGTAAAATTTCAATTACCTTAGTCGGAGGGACTAAATCTGGTTATGGATTGAGATTCATTTAACACTTAAGATTCAATTAACACCAAACAAATTTCTAACCTTTTTCATAATTTTCTCCAAAATCGGGCAACACAACGGTTGTATTTTGGACAATGTAGTTTTAAACTACAACCAGAAAAGCCACAACCACATCTCAAAATCCTTCACTACAATACCTCAACTTGCAACCAACAATACTGTAACAGTTCCCAACATACAATCCACAACGTCACATTATAACTCAAACATGCATTTGTAGAATCCAAAACTTACTATACAACCTAACATATTTAATATACAAACAAAACTTGTAAATTCAAGGAGCTCAATTACAACATCTAACTATTTCATTAATATAAATAATACATATTATACAAACTTCATCACTAAGACTTTAATTATAAGTTTCCAAAACTAAGAAACATAGTATGATGAGCAAGCAATCACTATTTCTTTGTCTTAATCTCCGGTTCACCTGTAAGGGGGAAAAACGAGAGTGAGCTTATAACAAACTAAGCTCAGTGAGGAGGGAATCTGGGAAGGGTTTTCAAATACATTTTTCTTTTTCATAAACCACTTTGTAAATCCGTGGATGCAATGCAAGTAATATATGCAGTCAAGAAACAGTTCAAGTATACATATTCACATGCACACAAGTTACAAACAAGTCATGTACTTTATCTAATAACGAGCATTTAAATAACATGTGGAACAATAACGAGCAAGCAGTCCTACTCTCCGAGGGCATCAAGGGATCAAGCGAGAGTAGGAAACCATATAATAAGATAATATGTGAAACGAGAAAAAACAAGCAGTTCTACTCTCCGAGGGCCTCAAGGGACCAAACGAGAGTAAGAAATCATATATCACATATTAAGTAGGAAATAACTTACTCTTTCCAACATCACCGATGAAGTCAATGCCCCCAAGCGAGAAGAGAATTATAAATCATATAACAAGTATCACATACGAAGTAAGAATAACTTACTCTTTCCAAGTGAATATGATTCAAGCAATAGTAACTGAGATGTTCAACATCTCCTTCCTTATCTCCCCAAAAATAGAGTATCCCGAATAATACTCGAATCCTACGACCCGATTCTCCAAGGAAATCAAAGTTTCCGAGCGAGAGGAGAATACGGACCATGGTAGACATAAGATCACCAATACCCCTAAGATGTCCGGCGTAGTATGCACACTACCATGCCAAGACTAGGTGGTTGCAACCCATTTTGGACACCAATTTCAATGCAAGTTTATGCAAACAAGCAATATAGCAATCATGTAGTCATCGAAATCACAACTAGCACATAGCTGTTCATTTATAGCATATCGAGTAGTTCAACGAGAAATCAAGTAATATAATTCAAATTAAATGACTCCATAATTGTTCTAACACATATAGAGGTCATATAATAACACTACACATTAATAATCCAAGTACTTAGTCATTCAATCAATAGCAATTTACATTAGAGCTAAACTTATTGGCTTAAAACAATGTTTATATCACTGCATTAGCCTAACTTTAGTCAATCCGCAACCTATCTTCCTGAACTCCAAATTATTCGAATTAGGTACAGAATTAAATCTCTTCGAGTGTAGATAATTATAAAATCTAGCAGAACTCAATTTCGTTTTAAGTTGAGTAACTTATGACTCAATTAGTACAACTATGTTTTTCTGTCCAGGTTAAATGCTATGCTTGTGTCATTTCATAAATGGAAAATTCAGAGCCTTTTAGCGATATAATTTGACGATATGGAAAATACAAAGTTTGATCCTAACTTCCTAATCTAGGTACTGTAAAAATTTCATTCAATTATGAGATCGTTTACTATTTTTAAAACATATAATACTACACGGCCAGTAGCCTATCCAGTAGCAGCACATTTTCCAAAACCTACTGTCTTGGGTATTGTTGAGCATGAAAAAGATTTTTCCTCATAACATGGCCAACAGAAGAAATGTACCTCTATGAGTATAATACAACCTGAAATTTTTCTAATTTTTTATAAAAATGTTCAGTCACAAAAACAGGCCAAAACTTTTGGTTGGACAAATCTGTCCAGAAAACAATTCCGAGATTTCTTTGCATGTTCTAACTTCTAGTCATCAATATCATCCACTATACAACCAATCAACCTCTAGAAACCTAAATATGTAACAACCATCCATATTTGCATAGTTAGATACGAGCTCCATCATCAAGAACAATCAAAAATTTCAGCAACATCATATTTCATTTAAATCATCAATAGCAAGCTCCAACAACATTTCAACCATAGATTTGCTAATATAACTCCATACAAGCCTCATAAATCCATCAATATGCATTTATATCTCATAAAACTTCATTTTGAAAGAACCCTCACCTTAATGAAGATAGAGGCTAAGAATGATAGAAGAGTGAAAGGATTTGCAAGAACCACGCAAGTTAAGTTGAACACTAAGTCCTCCTTCCTCATCCCAGCTATGACCAAGTAGTCCTTCTTTGCTCTACTAGTTTCTTGCTTTGAATTAACCTCTTGTGTGTGTGTGTGTGTGTTCAGACGTGGGAAAGGGAGAGGAAGAGATGAAAGACCCTAATTTACTCAAAAACAACTCAACTTGAGGGACAAGAAGACAATTTTTCCCCAAATTCCTCCATGTTTTCTTCCTACTTTTGGCTAAAGCAAGACTTCTTCTTTAAAAAAAAAAAAAAATTTCTATGGCCTGCTATGGCCTCCCTTTTGTCCCCCAATCATTTTTATTTTTATCCAAGTTAGGTAGAAGAATATCTAAGGTAATTGGGTAAAAGGTTAAGTCAAAGGGTCAAAGGTTCGGTCAAACCCGCATAACAAAACAGCTCTGTGACACTTTACCAAAACGATTATAACTTCCTCTAGAAAACTCTAAATCATGAACGGTTTGAAACAGGAAAAACTAGACTCTTAGAGCTTTCGAACCATATATAAGTTGCACCTAAATCTTCTCCAATTGGTGTAGGTTTAATTCTAAAGTTAAACCAAAATTTACTCGTAACATCCAAGTATGACTTATTTAATTGAACGTGATATCCATCTTAAATGTCCCGGCATCACACTCGACACATTCTACACTACTCATTACCTTTTTAAACATTAACGGGTCATTTTTTAAAAATTATTAATTTATTCTGACTTACCTTTGTCACGAGTGTTATAGTCGACCCGTGCTCCACCGGTCAATCGATTGAGGGGACCTCGTTCGGTTGAGGGGCCTCAAGCGGAAGACCCTTTTGGCACCGGTCGATCGGTTCCCCTGGGGTCGTCCAATTTGCTCAAAAGCTGCAAGGGCTTGGGTTTTTTTATGTTTCTTTTATAGAGTCTTTTGTAAAATATTTTTTTCAAAGATAGATGAATATTTCAAAAATACTTTCAGGAATCATCATTGAGCATATACCATTTGCAAGACCCAAACCCCGATTCAGTCTCAACCGGTACCACTTATGACTTCTGTCTCCATCCTTATAGCTCCATCTTCATTCTTCAAATCTTTATAATTTCTTTGATGGATGGTCTTCTTTCTTCTTTAGCTTGATGAACTTGGATTCGGAGTCAATCTTGATTCATCTCACTCATGCATACTTAAACAAACTCATTAAATATAATTATAGTTTGTTATCATCAAAACCAAGATTAGAAGCCCGTTAGGCTAACATTAATCTCATGGCTTAGGTGTAATTTACGAGAAGTTTAGAGTGATTTTAGTGAATTTTTCAGATTTTTCAACAAATGTGCATTTGGTGTATTTAGCTTATTAAACTTGTATTAGGCTTGGTTTTGCCAAAGTTTTGCACTTATAATGTATTACAGTTGGTATATATAATGGTTGTGCAAAGATTGGGCATTTGTATACCTTTAAAAGATGGTGAATTAGTGGTTATATACTAGATGAATAATGGTTGCTTGATAAAATTAAAGTCTAGATAGTGTAAGTGTAAAACGGAAATGAAGGCTTAAGTGAAAGAAAAAGTTCTTTGATATTATGGTTGAAATATTTGTATGTATATGTAAGTGAAATAAGGACATGTCATGTAAAATGAATTTATGTTATAACCAAAGATTTACATAAATGCATGCATTTGTACTTGCCATTTAAAGTTATTAACGAGTATAAATATTGCATAAACCGTATGATGACCTACTTTGTCATCTACCAAATGTGTTATTAAAGCGTTTATTGATTGTCAATGTGAAAATGAGCTATTAAAGTGTTATTGTTTGTTAATGTGATTGAGGGGCAACCTAATTTGTTGTCCCCTCGTTTAAAGTGGATTTAACGAATGTGTGAATGATTGATTGGATGTTATCGAAAAGTTGCAATCTTTTATCGAGGCACGGTAGTGTAGTGTTTCCACTGGGCGAGAGCGGGCTTGCCAATGGTTTGTTACGTGACCTCGCTGATCTATTCCCTCACTTGATCGGTGAAAGCCTTGGGGTGTTGGGTCATAGGATTTCGAGGTACATTCGGAGTACACCCACAGGTGTTATAAAGGGATTATCGATATCGATATCGCACTAGAGCAAAGGAAGCGAGAGTGATAAGGTGGAATGAAAACCATATCAGTTTTTTGAGTAGTTTTAAAGCTTTATTGTTACTCATTGAAGTGTTGTATGTTTTCTTATAATGTTTAATGCATATATGTTCCTATCAATGTTAAATTGGGGTGGGGGTGGGGGTGGGGGTGGGTGGGGTGGAGATGAAGTGGGTGAGTTTCGAAAAATATTTTCTTTTCCCAAAGGACAAGAAAATATTTTTTACTCTTTTGAACTAAAATTTTTTCTTGATTGGAAAATAATTTCGGTTGACCAAATTTTCTAAGATTGAAAAATTCGAAAAACACTTTTTAGGAAAAAATTTTACTGCAAACAAACAGAGCCTAAATGTTCTCAATTATTAATCAACTACACCTGTTGTTTTCATTGTTTAGTCCACTAGAGGGGCTGAAGCCATGTCAATCTATTATAATCGTGTACCAAAATCAATGGACCAAGATTTTCTATCTGATTTGCGTTATGCAGTATCTTTGTATATGGGCCTACTGGATTTTGCATCGCTAGATTTGGAAGCTTATGGGTCCCTAAAGGGAAAATACATTTAAGTTTAAACTTAAGCTCTCTTACGACCTCATCCTGGCCCAATTAGAGTTCTTTCTAATAAAGCCAAAATCTCGGATAAGGACCCGTGATAAGGCCCACTAGCTGATTCTCATAATCTTTTGAAGAACAATTTGGCCCTTGACACGGAACGTTCTTCGACAAAAAAAAAAAAAAGACACTGAACATTCGATATAATTAAACTTGTTAAACTAAAATTTATTCGTGTTTATGCCCCTTAACTCTTTTATATAAGAAGGAAATACAATTAATCATACAATCAAGGCAACAAAAATCATTAAACTAAATTTTTTTGTCGATATATCGAACATTATAAAATTCTAGATTCTCAAGCATGTTCAATAGCGGACCTATTATCATATTTTCCGACATGATTTTTTTTTTTAATTATTATATTAGACATTTTTATTGTATAGGTGCACACCTTGACCTGTCTCATTGTACGATTACACCCTAAGTCTGAATATGTTGCAAGATGTTCTTACATAGGGAATGTAATTGGGTGTCAGTACCATACCTCTTGTGATTGGACAAACGATCGTTGAGTCAACCAGTTGCATTATCCTGGTTGCATGAAAAGCACAACGACACATATATAAAGGAAAATTCTTCCATGAGGCTGTGGTCATGGAGTAAAAAACCTTCAATTGGTTAACCAATTATCATAAGTAGGGTCATAACATTGAGTAAAAATACTAACTTAGCCTTGATATGATCTCACTAAACATATGCGAAATTGACTAAATTAGATATGAATAAAAAAATAGTATATATATATATATAAAATGACCTAAATGGGCACAAATTGAAATATAAAAATCTATCAAATGACTACATTGCCCGTGTACTATTTTTTTTTTTTGTTTATCCAAAACATTTCCCCCGTGTGATTTTAATCTATTTTTTATTATAATATTTTTTTTGTTTAAAACGTATACTAAATTAACACTCAAAAATTGCATGGAATCCATGATCTTTTTCCAAATGGATTAACTTGTAAATAAATTTGTACAAAAAGAACAAGATCTATTCCCTTTTCATTATATTTCTCTCTTTTATTTTCCCTTTCATTTGAGCTATAAGAATAAATTTGTATAAGCCATAAATTATTGTTGTGAATGAAAATGGAATAACCTTAATTATACATCCAAAGAGTCCTATAATTAATTATTTTTGTACACTAATAACATAATTTTTCAATGTCTTCATCGTTTAAAACGTAGATACAAGTCTTATCAAATAATCGTATTCAATTTTAAATGAAATATTTGTTTATTAACTTGGAAAAATAAAGTATTAATGAATAAGTCACCTCAAATCAATGTCATATCTCATAAATAAACATTTCATTTATACTTTATGTACTTATCTCTATGCTTTCAGCATGGTATTTTTTAATATATATATATATATGTTCAATATATTTTTAGTCCTAAAAAATTAATTTAGATTTTATTAAAAAAAATATTCATATATAAACGTAAAATTATATATTTTAATGTTGATTAAATAAATTTTTAAATATGCCCTGTATGTATTAAACAGAAGCAAAAGCCTCAGTAACATACTTGCAGTTATTCTTAGTATCTTTGGTTGTGGAGTATTTTATATTGGTTGTTGTTTGACTAATAGACTATTTGCATGTCTTGTTAGGAATAATTTACGTTTAAAGTTCATGGACAACATCTAAGGTCCAATATAGATGTGGTATTTAGGTTAGGCCGACACAAGCCCAACTAACATCGGTTGAAAGTGGGCTTTGACTCAACCCAACTCACCTCATATAGGTGGCGTCGAGGTGGATCATATAATTTTTGATCTAACCTATATGTGCCTAGGCCCATTTGAGCCTGGGCCGAGCCCAGCACAACCTATAAGCCCAGCCCAACACAAGCCCAGCTTAAGCCCAGTACAAGCCCACCTCGAGCCTAGCACAGACTCACCTCGAGCCCCAACACAGACCCAATTCGAATCCAAATAAAGCCATATATATACAAACTATCTTTTTAGACAAACTTTTTTTTTTCTTAGACAAACTATTGTTTTTTTATAAACAAACTATTTTGGAATATTACAAATATATTCTATATATATATATATATATATATATGAATATAAGTTTTAGTTGAAAAAAAAGTCTTCAACCAACTTTCAACAAATAACTTATAACATGAAAGAAAAAACTTTCAAAATATCTTAAAAAATGTACGTATAGTTTATTATTTTCTTGCAATTATAAATTCTAGATTAAAACATATGTTGTTCAAAGTATTTTACAACAATATCATTCAAATATGCAAAATAATGACATTGATGACATTCAAACTTGGAATGAAATTTGTTCGAGTTTGACATTATTTATGAATATAGAACAATATTATAACGAGACTTCCTCTTTATGTTGTACTATAAGTAATACTAGCGGTAAAAAGTCTGATACAAGGTTTCTTCAACTTTTTTAAAAAATAAAAACTGGTTCTTCATCGTCATATATTAATAAATTAGATTTTTATTTGACAATAATGTCCTCGACTTATTAACTTGATATTGACATTGACAAATTAATTCAACTAATGATACAGTCTGTGGAAAACAAGACGTAACATCTCATTGAACTTTATATTGGCATTCAACAAAAAAGATAAGCTTTAATAGACAATTCAACTAATGATCCAGTCGATATGATCGATGTTGACAGATAAAGATGGAATATTAAAGTTATTGAAGATTTAATTTCTCGTCAAGGCATAAGCATTAGGTAAAACTTCTGGTTCATTCATAATTATTTTCTTTTATATGTACAAATTTGGATAATAAAGATATTAGGTTACTCCAATTTGTTTACTTGGAAAAAGTTATTGATGTGGAAGATCTGATATTTACCAAAATTTGTTTTTGGATTAAAGTCGGTTCTGAAGAGGATTATGCTGAACATCTAATTTTTTTTAATAATTTTTATAATTATAATTCATACATATAATTTTTTTGGTAATCTGTTATATAATATTTTATCATTTATGTTAATATTATTATAAATTTATGTTTCATTAATTTTTAAATTCAATTTTTTGTAAAAAAAGTTAGGTTGAAATTTTTTCATGGGTCAGCCTAGTTCAGCCCAGTTCGCAACTCGTAGTAGCGGGACTCATGAACCGAGTTGAATTCTATATTTTAAAAAGAACAAATTTCACAAATAGTCCCCTATTGTTACCCTTTTGTCTCAATTTAGTTCCTATTGTTCCATTTGTCTCAATTTAGTCCTTATTGTTTGTAAAAAAATCTCAATTTGGTCCCTTCCGTCAAATAAGGGTTAAATCTAATAGAAAGTTGGTCACGTGCACCGCACGTAACCACGGTCTCAGGGAAAATTTTGGAATATAACAATAAAAGTTTCAATTTAGTCCTCAATGTTTTGAAAAAAAATTATTTGAGTCCTCAATGTTTTAAAAATATTTCAAATAAGTCCTCAATATTTTAAAAAAGATTTCAAATAAGTCCTCAATATTTTAAAAAGATTTCAAATAAGTCCTCAATGTTTTGAAAAGATTTCAATTAAGTTCTTACTTTGTTTATATTGATGAATGAACATGGTATGAACAAAGTTAGTCAACCTAGTGATTTTTGTGGATGTGTTACAAATAGGTTATGACAGGACTGATGGATATTATTTGTAACTTTGTTCATATTGATGAATGAACATGCTATCAACAAAGTTAGTCAACCCAATAGTTTTTGTGGATGGGTTACAAATAGGTTATGACATGACTGATGGATATTTTTGTAGATGGATGAGATTATGTAAAGATAATTTTTGTATATGGATTGGGACTATGACAGCTAAATGTAATGACTTTAACCATATTTAATGACTTTTTTTTATGACAGGTTATGGGATTATGACAGACTTTTATGACTGATGCTTTGATGATATAATTGTTATGTTTTTTTTTGAATTAAGGATGAAGAAACATCATTTTTTCTAATGTTGAGGTGTTTATAATTATTTTCATAACAAGTAATTCAAATGAAAAATGCTAAAAGTCTGTAGTTGGTAACGTATATTGTGTCCTTATTCTGCCTCTTTGTTTACGTATTGTGACTTCCCTAATTTTGGTTTTGACAAATTCGAATTTGGTTTCGTGGACGTTATCTTAGTTATCTATCACTTATTAGTTAAAATCTAACTTGACTAAAATTTTTTGAGCTACATCCATCAAGACAAGTCTATTTCCTCCTTGTTAACCACCCTAACCTTGTGTGTTTAAGAGATGGGGGACCTTAAGGGTTTATTTCCAACTTTATAGAACAGTAAGGATTTAATTGAAATCTTTTCAAAACATTGAGGACTTATTTGAAACATTTTTAAAATATTGAGAACTTATTTGAAATATTTTTAAAACATTGAGAACCTATTTGAAATATTTTTAAAACATTGAGGACCTATTTGAAACATTTTTAAAACATTGAGGACCTATTTGAAATATTTTTAAAATATTGAGGACTTATTTAAATTTTTTTTAAACATTAAGGACTTAAATAAAACTTTTTCAAAACATTGAGGACTAAATTGAACTTTTATTGTTATATTCTAAAATTGCCCCTGAGACCGGTGGTCACGTGCGGTGCACGTAACCAATTTTCTGTTAGATTTAATTTGATGGAAGGGATCAAATTAAATTTTTTTTACAAATAATAAAAATTAAATTAAAACAAATAGAATAATAAAAATTAAAATGAGATAAAAAGATAACAATAGAGACTATTTGTAAAATTTATCCTTTTAAAAATTAGTCCGGTCCAACCCAGGCCATTATAAACATATATGCCCGCCGGACCCGTTTTTCATAAGCCCACGATTCGGTCTCTAGTCCAGTATATACAGGCGAGTACCTATTCAAGGACAACGTGCTCCGACAAAAAAAAAAAAAAGAAGGACAACGTAGGACCTTAAAAGTAGCCTTAATTGATGTTGTCACTGGAGATGTTGTCAGATCTTGTCCTGAGGCTTCAGCAAAGTTGGAACTTGTTGTACTTGACAACACTTTCAATTTTACTGATGAAGAAGAGTGGAGTTGTGAAGATTTCAACACCAAAATTCTTGGTGGTGGAAATGGGAAAAATTCACTGCTTGAAGGAGATACATATGTTAATTTGGAAGATGGTGTTGGCTGTGTAAATGGTGTTTCCTTCAAACATACGAGGAGGTGGTTAAGAAAATTGAAATGCAGTCTAGGGGCAAGAATGGTGGATCACTTCAATGGTACGAGGATCAAGGAAGCGAAGACAGAAGCCTTTCTTGTCAGAGATCGACGTGGGAGTCAGTAGTTCCAGCTTCATTTTATTCTTTTTTTCAGTATTATTTCAAAACTACATTTGAATTTACATATCGATCTTAGTTCGGATTCGAGTCATGTTGGGAATCTTAGAGTGCTATATAATTGGAAAAATAGGAATTGCATGTTAGAAGCCGGAAATTAATGTAATAAGACATTCAAGATATATTCAAAATGAGGTATTGCATATACAACTTAAAAGTTGAGAATTTCCTGCGATAAAACAAATTAAATAAACAGAGTATATAACTATAATTTAAGATTATAATGGAAATGACAAACCAGAGATAAAAATGAGATCGAGGTCTGAGTTGGACTTAGTTTCTTTAGTTTTTTTAAGGCTTTTATCGCTCAGCTACGGTGCTTATGGTCTTTGGCGCAAGTCTTTCAGGATACAATGATCTTAACTTCTTGTAATTAGAGCACTCCGAATTATAAGAACTGGTGAACCTCAAATTGTAGAACTCTCTTTAACATGTATATGAACATATATATGAAACCACAAAGAGATTGAAGAACAACACAATAAACTATCTTCTAATATTCTTAGCAGATTAGCTACAACTTTTGACAGCCAAATCTCCTCATTAGATCAATCTTTTATTTCCACATATTGGACAAATATATAATCAACCAACTTGGCCATTGAATTGCACTTTAAGTGAGAATTAAGAAGACATGAAAATTCAGCCGTTAGCCATATCACACGTATGCATATCATAATTGATCATTAAGCATTCATCATAATTGATCATTAAGCATTCATCGTAATTGTCCATTAAGCATTCATTCTACCCGTTACTTTCCATTCATATTACCAATAAGTCATACAAACGGTCTCTTGCAAAATGTAAGGTGAGGTTGTGTACAATAGGTCTCAAAATAAATCCAACCTTTCCGGATCCACGCATAGCGGGAGGGTCGGTCACGGTGCGAGTCGTGAATATAGTTTCTTGCAAAATGTAAGGTAAGTCTGTGTATAATAGATCCAAAATAGGTCCAAACCTTCTCCGTACATACCCGTGCATAACAAGAGCTTCATTTACAGGGTTGACCTTTTGATTGATCTTAGTTTTTGGTTAGGATTTCACATGCTGACTTATATTCATGAGGTTTCAGGTTTACCATCATGTCTGTGGAAATTTACTATTGCTGCATACCATGTATGCCCCTAAGACCAACTCCAACAGCCCCGAGAGCTCCCCTAAATGTAAGGGTTTAGGGGATTTGAGGGAGCTGTTGGAGACACTCTAACACAATGTTATTGTGGGGAATGGGGGGAAGGGAATGGTTGGAGAGGGATTAAACAATTCCTTCTCGGGATCTCTCACACCTAAAGCGAGAATTACACCAAGACCAAATGCCCACTGTTAGTTTTCTCCTCTTTACACCACCGAAAGGAAGGTATATATTCTTCTTGTCTGTTTCCATATATTTCTCCTATCATTACTCAACTTTGCTAACAGGTTCTGAACCTAAGGCTTATTGTCCTGTTTTGTCTAGATTGATATAGAGTCAGTTTGGAAAAGGATTCAACCAGTGTTTCACTAAATTGCTAGCTGTAGTTGAAATAAGGTAACTTCAATTTTATCTTTCTAATGAAGAAGAGATCAAAGCAAAACAGTGACAGTTTCGTTTAATTAGCTAATCCGGCCTTGGTCCTCATATTAATGGAACAGTGAAGATTTCAGTGTTCTCTTGAACTTCTTTGTATATCTCCATCTATTCGTTGGTTATACTCACAGATTTTATAGATTCTTTGGTCTCATTGCTCTGCCGGCTTGATTCTCTGTAAATTTTCTGCGCGTGTATATTGTTAAACGTCATTATGAAGATTTGCATCTTTTTACTAGTGACTTTTAGTTCGAGCTGTTTTTCAAGTAACAAATATGTATACTTCAACATGTCTTCTTTCTTCTAACTTCTTCTTCTTCTCTCTGTTTTTTTTCTGCAGTTATTAAGAAGCACAAACCGCTGGATCTAACTGATAAGGTATGGCGACTCAAAAGAATTGGCAAGAAAGGTCCTCTCCATAATCGACTACTTCAAGAAAATATTTTAACAGTCAAGGACTTCTTAACTAAATTCTACCTAGACCGTGAAAGGCTGCAACAAGTAAGATTTTACTGCCTTCTTTTATATTCACTT